>NW_024081544.1:510699-542416 GCF_003009895.1 Hyaena hyaena
CCAGCAATAGCACTGCTAGGAATTTACCCAAGGGATACAGGAGTGCTGATGCATAGGGGCACATGGACCCCAATGTTCATAGCAGCACTCTCAACAATAGCCAAAACAAGGAAAGAGCCTAAGTGTCCATCAACGGATTAATGGATCAAGAAGATGTGGTTTATCTATACCATGGAACACTACATGGCAATGAGAAAGAATGAAATCTGGCCATGTGTAGCGACATGGATGGACCTTGAGGGTGTTATGCTGAGCGAAATAAGTCAGGCAGAGAAGGACAAATACCATATGTTTGCACATATAGGAGGATTAAGAGGAACTTAACGGAGGACCATGGGGGAGAAGAAGGGGAAAAATAGTGGGGGGGAGGGAGGTAAACCATGAGAGACTCTTGAATGCCAAGAACAAACTGAGGGCAGATGGGGGGGAGGGGAAGGGGGGTGATGGGCATGGAGGAGGGCACTTGTGGGGATGAGCACTGGGTATAATATGGAAACCAACTTGACAATAAACTATTTAAAAAAAAGAAAAAAGAAAAAAATTTTTTTTAAGTTTTTATTTATTTATTTTGAGAGTGGGGGAGGGGCAGAGAGAGATAGAGAATTCTAAGCAGGCTGTCAGCTCAGAGCCTGACACAGGGCTTGGACTCACAAACTATGAGATCATGATGTGAGCTGAAACCAAGAGCCAGATTCTCAACCGATTGAGACACTCAGGTGCCCCACCACTTGTGCCTTTTAGCAGGTGGAACAGAGCCTCCTTAAAGTTTTCCATACTCCTCCCCAGGTTTTCCTCTCTATCTTCTTGACTAGTTCTGGGTCACATGGCCATCTGTAGTCCAATCGCTGGCAAAGGGGATGGGACCACCATTGGCTGCCATGGTTTAAGCATGATTTATTCTCTGGGACTGGACATATGGCTGCTGGACTCAAATCAGGTTAACGAGGAAGAAGGGAATGGGTTTTATACAGAAAAGTAGGTATCTGCCATGTCTGCTGAATCACAATTTTATGTCTGTGTTCACAGTTGAGCTTCACCATCTTGACGAGGAGGGATAGGTGGGTGTTCTGATTTTACAGAGGAGAAAACAAAGTCACAGAGAGATCCTCTGACATGCCAACATCATGCAGTAGGTCAGTGGCGGGACCAGTGTCGTCTACCCAAGTTCTAGGTTCTGTAGAAGCAAGGTGCTTTGGAGAAGAGTACAGCAGGAATAGAGACCCAGGGATTCATTTTCACTATACACAAAAGAACTATATGACCTCAAATAGACGTTTTGATCCCTCAGAGCCTCAGTTTGTTCATCTGTAAAATGAAAATAAAGTCCCTTTCTTGTTTTAGAGCTTTGCTTGAGCTGATTAATCATTAAGACTCCCTTCTTATCTGTTGAATTCCAGGCTCAGGCAGAGAAATAGGAGTAAGTTGTTGGACTTTAAACCTTGCCCAGCCAGAAGAGGAGAATTAGATCTCTTTGTAATGATCTTAAAAAAAAAAACAAAAAAACTTTCGTTCTGAAAACAAATACATCAGGGTGATCCTTTGAAACCTTAATCTGGCCCTGAGGATTTCCCCTTCAGTGTATCTCTAGATTCTTCTAGTTCCAGCTTGGACCTGTGAGGAACACAGGTATTCCTTGGCAGTTTGTCTATTCCTCATTAAGAAGTCAAGTCCCCTGTGAATGCATAGTTGGAAGCTTCCATTGCAGAGTGACTTCTTGGAGCCAACTGCAGATGCATTTGTAGCGTGAGAGCTATGATACCCCCATATCTTCCTGGCCAGTGTCCTAGTCTGCGCAGTTGTCACGGGGCAGTCATTCCAAGTTCTGCTGTTGGGCTTCTCATTCCGATGCATCATTCCTAGTATGTCACCTGCCTGAGAGATTCAAGGTTTTTTGCTGAAGGAATGGCTTTATGAGGGCCATGGGAGGGAGATGGTTATTCAATAATTTATTGAACATTGTATGTTAAGCTCTGTGCCCAAATGAAGCATTTTCCAAACTTCTGACTTCATAGATCTAGATTTTCCTCTTCTGCAGAGTCAACTTGCTATTTAATAACTCTTGACTTTCAGATAGAAATGTAAGGTGTTCCACATATTATCTCATGTGATTTTAGAATTAAGAAAAATTAGATAACTCTCATAAGATTGTTAAGCTTGTAACGAATGGAATTGATTTCAGATCTTAGGAATACTAGGCTGCCTCTCAAATGTCGTACCAAGCGTTAAAATTTTGGTACTTTCAAAATAGATATTTATTTGTACCTTTAATCACACACTATCAGGGCCTGGGGTATGTCACTTCTGAAAAACCTGGATAGAGAATTTTGCTTAAAGAGAGCTGCTTACACATTTTAAGCCAGGGAGTGGTGAACTTTTTTTTGCAAAGGGCCAGATAATAAACATTTTAGACTTTTTAAAAAAAATGTTTATTTCTTTTTGAGAGGGAGAGAAAGAGTGACAGGGGAGTGGCAGAGAGAGAGAGGGAGACAGAATCTGAAGCAGGCTCCAGGCTCTGAGCTGTCAGCACAGAGACCTACATGGAGCTAGAACTCACAAACTGCAAGATTATGACCTGAGCTGAAGTGGGACGCTTAACCGACTGAACCACCCAGGCACCCCGAACATTTTAGGCTTTATGGGCCGATATAATTTCTGTTACACAGTTCAACTCTGCATGGTCGGGAGAAAGCAGCCATAGACAATACATAAACAACTCGACATGGCTTGTTTTCAATAAAACTTTACAAGAACAGGTGGCAGGTTGCATTTGGCCCAGGGGTCATTGTTTGTTGACCTCTGACCCAGGCTTGGTCCTATTAGGACCATGCATTCTTTTATATCCTGCTTTCAAGGGCATTAGTGAAAATAATTATCTCTGATTTTCTTGGTCAAGTGGGAAAGTGAAATTTGTTTCACAAAATATTCATCTCCATGCTTTAGAGAAGTCTGCACATTTACCTTACCAATATATCCACTTTTTTCCTTGGTTGTCAAATGATCCTTTATTGAAATGTGTTGCCTTGTAGTTCTTAACTAGCCAGGCATTAGACTGCACCACTCTTGATGTCATCTATGATGTCATAAGGGTGGCAGCCATCAACATTGCAGCCCACAGATTGAGCAGTTCCAGAATTTCTTTCACGGTTTGAGAGAGTTCTCTGGCCAAAGATCAGTGCTGCATCTGTTGGGCAATGTTGACAAGCTTATCAAAAGAGCTATTTCTGCTGTGCTTAATGTTTTCCTGCTTCTTTCTGTCTCTTGGTGGTTCCTTAAGGGCTTTGCTAATCAGGGCAGAGGCAGAAAGGACCACTTCAACCTGGGCCTGTATGTTCTGAATATTTATTTTCACTGTAATCCTCAGACCCTTCCATTCACTGGTGCCTTGGCGATGTCATCACCAACAATTTTGGAGACAGGTCCTGGGGACCAGTCTTCTGGGCCAGGGCAAATGATATGGCACCAACTTCCTCAGGGGTGCACTTCAGGTATACAACTTTTGATCTCACTGGGGTCAAACTTAGGCATCACGGTAGAGGTGGCTGGTGTCGGGTGAACCCAGATTCAGGACAACTGAAAACAGTTGCACCTTCACCTCCCCCGAGCCAAAAGCTATTTCACAAATTTTACAGAAATATCATAAGCTTATAAAATGTTAGTGCACAGGGATATTTAAGATCATCCAGTCTTAAATGCCTCATTGTACAGGTGGGGAAACAAAGTAAATTTTTCAACCTCCCATCTAAAAGAAGTACAAGTATATCCTTGGAAGACCAAGAATTGATGAATGTAGGGCTTAATGTGTGGTTCAAATACTGACATTTCTTTGCTAAAGAAAAAAACAACATATAAAAATGCATCCTGACAACTTTCTTACCTTAGTCATATTAGAGTTTGTTGCTCCAACAAGCCATTGTAAAGGTTTTTAACATATCAGAGAGAAATACAGGAAAAGCTATCTTACGTTCCTAGACTTGAGCAAATATCTTCAAAGTGTTTCTCCTGTGTCCTTCATTATTGTCCAGGACACTCAATGACCTCTTGTTTGGATGTAGCCCTCCCACAAGATGCCTGAACACCCAATGTCAGGGTCACTGTAGAATGCAGATGACATGCTAACTTCAAGGGTACCTGAGGGGGTCTTAGGGAATCACAAGGGATAAGGCAGTCACCTGAGGGTGGAACAGCAAAGCGGTCACCACTCCTAGACCCACAAGGATGAGCAGAGTGAGCACTGAAACCTGCAGCCATGAAAGGTAGCAGTGGCACTCAGTCAATACTCTAATTTCTGTATTAAACTCTTTTATTTAGAGTGATGCCCTTTTCCTGACTCAACCCTAAATACACAGCCCACGAGGCTACCTCGCAGGTGAATAAATACCCTGATCCTGCTCCACTCCCTTCTAGTCTCTCCCAGAACTCTCCCCTGCAGACCTCTTAGTGCAGACCATCAGGTCAGCCTCCAGGCCAGAGAGCTGGGTCTAGGGGAAGGGAGGGCACGGAAGGGGCAAAGGGGGCATCTCAGGCATAGGCCATAGAATAGGTACTGCGTGACCATATTTTCAAGAAAACTTGAGAACTTCTTACAACTTCAGCTCTCAATATGTAGCAAAAGATAAAGGTAGTGGCTTTCTCTGTACTCTCTTTCCAAATAAAAAAGTAGACAAAGTCTTTAAAATGAGTTTCTATGGAAAAGTAAGAAACTAAAAAAAGCAACACATTTGCTGAATGGCCCCTTTGTTTTAATGGAACTGAGTGACATTTAAACACGTTTTATAAAAAAGACCCTGCATGGAATAATGGTCTCTATGAACCACCTGTGCTTTGCCTTTATGGGGGAGAGGAAAAAAAAACTGATCCTGAATTTTTATAAAGAAATTTAAATTAGACATTAAAATAAAAGAAGAAAACCTTATCACTTGGGTAACTACTTAGCTACAGGAGCAATTAAAGCAATGATTCATCTTATGGAGAATTCTAGCAGAAGCTGTTAATTCTTTAATCTCTTTCTGTTGGAAACCCTCCCAACCAAGAGAACTCTCTAGAGCAGCCAAGTTCACTAGCAGTATAATGCAAGCCACAAACAGAAGCCACATACAAAGTTTTCTAGAAACCACGTTTTTAAAAAAATGTTTTATGTTTATTTATTATTGAGGCAGAGAGAAACAGAGCATGAGTGAGGGAGGGCCAGAGAGAGAGGAGGACACAGAATCCGAAGCAGGCTCCAGGATCTAAGCGGTCAGCACAGAGCCCAACGCAGGGCTTGAACCCAGGAACCATGAGATCATGACCTGAGCTGAAGTTGGACACTTAACTGACTGAGCCACTCAGGTGCCCTAGAAAACACATTTTGAAAAGTTAAAATAAACAGGACACCTCTGTGGCTCAGTCAATTAAGTGTCCCACTTTTGATTTTGGCTCAAGTCATGATCTCACAGTTTTGTGAGTTTGAGCCCCATGTGGGGCTCTGTGCTGGCAGTGGGGAACCTGCTTGGGATTCTCTCTCTCCCTCTCTTTCTCTGCCCCATCCCCACCACTCACACTTTCTTTCTCAAAATAAATAAACTTAAAAAAATGTTTTTAAGTAAAAATAGATAAAATTAATAAATAATAGTGTATATTTAACCCAATATTTCAAAAATATTATCCTTCCACCGATAATCAATATTAGAAATCATTAATAAGCTATCTTACATTCTTCTTTTGGTGCTATGTCTTTGAAATCTGAGGCATATTTTACATGTACAGCACATCTCAAGTCACATTCAGGTGCTCAGTCACTGGCATGTTACTAGTGGCTACTGTGAGACCACACAGCTTAGAGTATGTCCCAAGGTTGGGTTAGAGCCTGTCTTTCATACAAAGGAATACACCATAATATAAAAGAGCAGGGGTTACTATCTGTGTTTTACACCAATGTTTCTAGTTCTCCTTTCCTTTTAGGTGCATATGAGGCTTCTTCCCCAGCCCCTGCTAGTTGGACAAGGCCACGTGACTTGCTTCAGCCAACGAGATGTGAGCAGACATGACCCATCCCCTGGTGTGGGCTTCTCTGCGCTCTCTCTTGTCCTGGCATGGGGACTGGGGACGCTTGTGCTGGTATGGAGGTGCTCCGACGTTGAAGCTGCCTGAAATGCTGAGCCAACACTTGGAGAGGAAACACCTATGGTGACTTTTGTCCCACTCAGTCCCTGCATCTATCAACTGGCTTCTCAAGCTTCCGATAACAGCTCCTCCTCCTTAGTCTTTCAACCTCTCTCTGATATTGCTAGCCCTGAGCCTTGCCCACTTCTCTGTAAACTTTTGAACCTCTCTTCAATTACCCGGTTTGTTCCATCTGTTTTCTACTGTGATTCTGATTGATACAGTTTGCTATATTGACCAAATGTGAAATGAGCCTGAAGACAGAATAAAATGAGGGGCACCTGGGCGGCTCAGTCTGTTAAGCAACCGACTTTGGTTCAGGTCCTGATCTCATGGCTGGTGAGTTCAAGTCTCATGTCGGGCTCTGTGCTGACAGCCCAGAGCCTGGAGCCTGCTTTGTATTCTGTGTGTTTCTCTCTCTCTGCCTCTCCCGCACTCGTGTTCTGTCTGTCTCTCGTTCTCTTTCAAAAATTAAAATTAAAATTTTTTTTAAAGACAGAATAAAATGAGTATACTGAAGAAATCCCTTGAATGAGTATAAATCAAGTTTCAAAGGAACAGTCTAAGATAGTTCTCTCACCAATCACACTTATACAAAAGATTGTCTTTGGGGCACCTGAGTGGCTTGGTGGGTTAAACATCTGGTTCTTGGTTTTGGTTCAGGTCATGATCTAATGTTTTATGGGTTCAAGCCCCACACCGGACTCCATGCTGACAATGCAGAGCCTGCTTGGTATTCTCTGTCTCCCTCTGTCTCTGCTCCTCTCCTTCTCTCTCTCTCTCTCTCTCTCAAAATAAATAAACTTAAAAAAAAAAAACAAGATTCTCTTTCTCTTCCTTAGGTAAAGATGTATATTCATTGTTCCTAGTGATTTGTGTCTATGTGTTAAAGAAGTCCATTTGCTTGAAACTGATAGGTCTTCATTCTTTCTTGAAATATGTTCCAAGCATTTGCTTATAAATGTATGCTTGGCAGAAATAGCAAGAAATCAAAAGTAACTAGAAATCGTGGCTAATGGCCATCCTCAAATAAGTGTTGTACCTACAGGCTTGAGTTCCTACCAGGAAACCTGAGACTTAGGAGTTATTGTTGTGTGACTGGTTCATTGTAGAAAGATCAGAAAGATAAAAAAGAAGGTAAAAATAACTCCTCTCACAAAAATAATCACCACTAGTGTATGTAATTCCCAATGTTTTTAAAAATTTATCTTCTTCTCTAAATACAATTTTATAACTTGTGTTTTTGATTAAGTTTGAACTTAGTTTCCTTTCAGTAAATATATTTTTATACCATTATTCATTATAGTAACTGCTTTGTCACTGTTATGCCTTTCTGTTTTATTAGTTCATGCCAATTTCCCCATACCCAAATAATATGATATATCTTTGTATTTTTTACTATTTGGCCAAGTTTCCTGCAAATAAATTCTTGGAAATGGGAATGCACATTTTAGAAGGTATGCAGGATTTAAAAGCTTCAGAAAGATTTCCAATATGCCCCCCAGAACACAATCAGTCATTTTATACTCTTAATAGGAATGCAAAAGATTGCTCCATGCCCACAGACACCTTGCCAATACTGAATATTATCTTGGATTTTGTCTCTTTGATAAGAAAAGAAATAAACAGTACTTCCCTTTAAGTTTGTACTTCTATAGTTATAGTAAAACAGAAAATATTCCCATGTTTTGGACAATTCTATTTCTTCACTTATAAGTGCATTTTGCAGACAAAATTACAGTCTTTGTACTTTTCCCATTTTACAATTAGTGAACATTTAGACTTGTAAAACTCTCTGAATGCTAATGTCTGAGTGTTTTTGTTAGACTATTTCCTGACATATACTATTCCTGATCATATTTCCACAGCCCCTATGGCATCATTGGATATGTTTTCATTATAAACTCGTTTATAATGAGTTAAGAAACTTAATCTGGATGCCTGAGTTATTTTAGAAGATGGTACTTGTGCTACCCCCAATCCCCTGTCCACTAGTGCATCCCTTGCCTAGCCGCCATGGTGGTCAGTGGCTAGCAACTCAGAGTTGCACCCTTCTCTGGAAGAGGCCTAGATGGCTTGCAGACAATGACTGACGGGTGCAGTAGAGATACAAAGGCCCAGACTGCTTACTTTAAGGCCAGAAGATTGCATGGTACCATGTTTGCTCCAGCATTTGCCATGAAGTTGTGCTGAGGTGAGGCCTCACCTGACCCCTCGTCGTTGCCTAGATTCCCCCCCTTGTCTTAGCCTGCTTCCCTCATTCCTCCAGAAGATGAAGAGAACATCTTCGATAAGTCACTTGTATAAAAACCTTTCTCTCAGCCATGGCTTCACTTCTGGGGAACCCAACCTAAGATAGCTGGTAGGTGGGCCATTTCATATTCAAACCCGAGCAGTCTGACTCCAAGATCTGCACATGAAATCAATAGAGCACACCTCGTTCCCATCAAAGACACCACCTCAGAATGAAGATAGCAAATGAAGATTGCTAATGAATATAGCAAACACTCTTTCTTAATCTGTCATTTGCCTGTCATTTATGGTTTCACCACAGAAAAGCATTAAATGTATATAGACAAATCTATTAATCTATTTTATTGTGATTTCAGTTTTTAATGGAGTGCTTACAAATCCTAAGTTTTTTTAATGCTTATTTTTTTTCCTTAAATAGTTTTATTGTCAAGTTGGTTTACATATAACACTCAGTGCTACATGGATGGAACTAGAGGGTGTTATGCTGAGCAAAATAAGTCAGGCAGAGAAGGACAAATACCGTATGTTTGCACATATAGGTGGATTAGGAGGAAGTTAACGGAGGACGATGCAGGAGAAGAAGGGGAAAAATAGTTGGGGAGAGGGAGGGAGGCAAACCATGAGAGACTCTTGAATGCTGAGAACAAACTGAGGGCAGATGGGGTGGGGGAGAGGGGAAGGGGGGTGATGGGCATGGAGCAGGGCACTTGTTGGGATGAACACTGGATGTTAAATGCTTATTTATTTTTGAGAGATAGAAAGGGAGACAGACGATCCAAACGAAAGTGGACTCTGCACTGACAACAGTGAGTCCAACGTGGAGTTCAAACTCAGGAACCCTGAGATCATGACCTGAGTCCAAGTGGAACACTCAACCAACAGAGCTATCCAGGAGCCCCACAAATCCTAAATTTTAAGCTATATATTATCCTAGATCTTTCCTGATTTTATTCATATTTATTTTTTAAATCCAGTGTTTAGTTAGACACTATATCATGATCATTCTAGTGCCATTAAAGGTTCTATCATTAAATAAATAAAATTTTTTTAAAAAGGGGGGTGGCACCTGGGTGGCTCAGTCAGTTGAGTGTCCGACTCTTGGTTTCAGCTCAGTCATGATCTCATGGTTCCTGAGATTGAGTCCCATATTGGGCTCTGCACTGACAGTGGGACTCTTCCCTCACCTCTGTTTCTGCCCTGCTCATGTGCTTTCTCTCTCTTAAAATAAATAAATAAACATTTAAAAAAGGTACTATCATTAATTCACCAATCTGAAATGATGCATTTACCACATTTACTTATACATGTTCTCACAAGCTTGTGTTTTGGCTTTCTTTTCTGCAATTTCTATGTTAAAGTGGCAGATCCAAAATTTAAAAATTTTTTAAATTGAAATTTTATGTGATATTTTGCTCCATTTTTACTTCAGATAAACTTTGAACTTATACCCATTTAAAAATAATTAAATGTTTGTTGAGATGTACAGTTACATGTACTTTTTGTATATATGTTATTATTCAACAAAATTTTACCAAAAAAAGTCTTTAGTACTTTATTTGAAATATCACTGTTTATAAAACAATTTGAGGAGAATTAGCATCTTATACTACTGAAGAATCTTTAAAAGCATATGCTGTTTTTCCATTTATTCAAGTATTTTTATGATCCTCAGTAAAGTTCCATAGTTTTAAATTATGCTTAATATATCTTAAACTTATTCTTAGATTTTATTGTGGTTTATATGTTTGGAAATGTTGGTTTTAATGACTATTGCTTATATATAAAGGGATTATTGATTGTTTATAAGTAAGATCTTATCAGTATAAATAGTGTAACTATTTATATCCAACAGTTTAAATCAGTATAAATAGTGTAACTATATAATCCAATGTAACTACTTGGATTATAGTTAAGAATATCCCTGGTAAGTAATTTTCTATCTTGAAATATTCAATTTAAGTTTAATTCTTCATAGATATAGACACCATATGTTTAGTGTATTAATAAGTGAATTTATGCTCTGTTGTAGGGGCAAGATCAAGCATCTCTCCCTGATAGAAGGCCAGGCTCTTCTGTTCTAATGGATTAGGCATCTGCTATAACAGTTGGCCAAATTGTTACATTTTAGCAGAATCCCTACGCCATGCTGTCCTCAGGTTCTAAGGTTATTTTATGAATCATAAAAAAAAACTAACAAGAAAAAAATGTATTGATTGCTCATGTGCCAGATAATGTACATATATTATCTCAGTATTCATTATAACTTTTCATTCATTCATACAAGACTCTTTATTAAATACCTGCTGTATGCCCAGCTCTCAACTTAAGAGTTTAATGGTACAGAAAGACCAAAAAGCAGCAAAACGCTATGTGCTATGTGATAGGAGAAACACAGTGTTACATGAATACATAGCAGGAATGCCTAATCCAGATCTGAATTCACAGGGAAGTTTCAGTGAGCTCAAAACTGAGAGGCGTGGGATAACTGGAATTATGATAATGTTAGTAGAAGCAAGGGAACTTTTCTTCCTACTAGAAGAGAATGTGCCAGGCAGTGGTACTAAATTTGCAAAACTTAAGGATAGGGTAGATCAAGGGAAGGATAGTGATAAGATTTCAGGTTATCCCAAATTTCCAAATTAGTGCCCTGATTTTAGAGTGCTGTTTAGAATTTGGCTGGTGCAATTTAGCAAGACAATTATCAAAACACTAGTGGTCACAGATCACTGCTTATGAGCAAAAAAGTGTTTTCTTAAAGCAGACACTGTTGTGCTCTATATACCTGGAAGCAAGCCAGCTTTAACTGGAAATTAGTTTTCTTAAAGAGAGAACAAAATAAATAGTGGAAACAGCTCTACTGAAATCTTTTTTTTTTGAAAAGTTTATTTTTAAGTAATTTCTTTTTTTTTTTTTTTTAAATATTGTTTATTTATTTCTAGGAGAGAGAGAGAGAGACAGCGCAAGCAGGGGAGGGTCAGAGAGAGAGGGGGAGTCACAGACTGAAACAGGCTCCAGGCTCCGAGCCGGCAGCCAGCACAGAGCCCGACGCGGGGCTCGAACCCACCAACCGCGAGATCATGACCCAAGCGAAAGTCGGACGCCCAACCGACGACGCCACCCAGGCGCCCCTATTTTTAAGTAATTTCTATACCTAACATGGGGCTTAAACTCACAACCCCAATATCAAGAGTTTCATGCTCCATCGACTGAGCCAGCCAGGCACCCCACCACTGAAATCTTTATAGTCTCATGGTCCTCAAGAGACAATAGATAATCAATCAACTGCTTTTCTACTCTATAACCAGAAACATTGGCATTCAGCTCTGGATCCCTGAATCATTACTGGTCCCCACTTCAGCTTTAGTCAGCTAATCCTATATTTTAAGATTGTTATTTTGACCTCTCACTCCTGATTCCAATTATTGACATCTCCCCTTCTCCCTAAAAATCTTCCTGAAATAAACCATGGAATAGAAATGGAATCACCAAACTGAGAAAGGGAAAGATAGGGCTGGGCTTTAGGAACCTATAAGAACCTGGGACTTGAATTCCATCAGGCTTGTCTTTCCCTTATCCCTCCTCTCAGGATGGAAAACCATATTTTTCCCATATGATCAAGATATGACTACATCTTTCAAGTTTTATATTCTTAACCACTTGCAAGGCACTAACTTGATCTCTTGCCCCTAATTCCAAAATCCCCAGGTACCCATCCCTGTCCAGTAAACTATAGTCAGGGAGAGGAGTCCTTTTATAATTTCTAACTGCTTCTGTGGTAACCACATGGGAGAGGAGTATGGTTCTCTGAAAAGGAGGAGCTTAGGAGCTGAAGGATGGTACTTATTAAGGAGATAGGCATCACCACCACATTTAATATGTGCGCTAAGCAGCTGCTTACAAAATAAGATTTCGCCATTTGATATCTTTCAAATATCCCCTCCACCCAACTTCCCAGAACCAAAATTACACCATTGTGGCAAGGCACAAAAAAGCAAAATGACCTGTAACTTCTCTGGCTTCACATTGTACTCCCTCCCCTTTCTTACTGTACTCCAGCCAAGGGACTTCTTTCTGTTCTTCAGATTCACTCTAATAATTGTCACTTAGGACTTTTGGAGCTACTGCTTGCTCTGACTAAAGCATCCGGCCTCCCAGACCTTCATACAGCTGGCTCCATGAGGCTCAACTCTCACTTTAGAGAGTCCGTCTAGCATTGTCAATTTGAAGTAGTCCTCCATCACTTTTATTGTCCCAATAGCATTTGTCAAGATCTGAAAAATTGGGGTTTACTTGTTTTCTCATTATCTGTAGGAAGCTGCAAGCAATAAACTACCCAACTAAAAGTTGCATCAATTAGAGTTTATAATCTCACTTAGTAAAGATGTTCTGAGGTAGGTAGTGTCACGGCTGGTTATGTAGTTGGGGAATGTCATCAAGAACCTGAAATTGGATCTTTCTGCTCTGCCACCTTCAAAGTGTGGTCCATGTGGCCTCTCATGGAATCAAGACAGCTGCAGAAGCCTATGCATACCCCAAAGTAGGGCAGAAGGAGTGGGAACTTCTTGCGCATCGAAGTGGGGAGGAAACCTGGGAGCGTACTTTCACTGAAGTTGCAATGGCTAGAATTTGGTCATGTGCCTAAACCATAGCCTCCAGAGAGGCTGAGAAAGCTCGTCTGGCACTTTCAGCTCCCTCCATCATGGAGGGCAATGGCCAATGGACAGGCAAAAAACAAGGTCTATGACATGGTCTCTGCCTTTATCTGAACAATGAAAGTTTCACAGGGGAAGGGACCTGACTCCAAGCCACATCAAACTCTGAACTTACCAGCTCTGTTAGCCTATAAATTCCCCTTATTGTTTAAGCTCCCATTTGAGTTTTATCCCATTATTTGCAACCAAAAGCATCCTAAGTGATAACCCAACACAATCTGATATACTGATGTAACCCAGGCAATCTTTGGAGGCACTGGCTGCCCAAAGGCAGGGCTGGTTATGCCTAAGGCACCATGGGTACAATGCCCACAGCCTACAATATATGCAGGAGCCCATGCAAATGTTTCATTCTTATTTTTCTTAAAATTCTTGGGGAAAAATAATAATGAATCCAGGCTAAATTGTATTTATTTTTTCTTCCAGTGCAGTTGTACGATATAATCTTTTATATTTTTTGATGGAGGAAGGGGCCCACAAAAGTAAAAGTGTCTCGGGCTCTCTAAAGTCCCAATCCGGTCCTTCTTTCATAAACCATGATTAGATTATAAGCTTATTTTGGGAAATCAATATAGGACACTTTGGAATTGAGAAAGATATTAAGGGATTTTGGTAATGGAGAGAAAATCAGGAAAACAGTCCTATGAGTCAGAGGCTTTTTTAGAAACACAGTCCTAGCCAAGATGTTCTAATGGGAAGTCCTGAAAACCCAAGAGCTAGCAAGATACTCCTGGGAACTAGAAAGAAGGAAATAATAGAAATGTGGGAACAGGGGCCATGGAAGGAAAGGAGGAGAAGGGAAGAAGCCGAGAATGGACAAAGGGCATAAATATAAATAATTTCTGAGTATTAGCAATGGCCTTGGTTACAAGTTATGTAGGGATATTTTACCTGAGGGCTATGACTGCTATTCTAGGGTCCCAGCATCTCCCCACCTCTGGAGCAAGCTCTCAGACTGGGCTTGTGAATCAGTCTGCAGTCAACATCTGGGTTAGATTGTGTTATATTGTGAGTTACTATGTTCCGTCCTTTTCCTTATTATTATAATTTCAGGGTCCACATGTGGTAAAATTAAAGGGAAAAACCTCCTCACACCAGATTAGAGATTCCTGTGCTTTTATTACTCCTGGGAGGGTCTAGCTATTCAAAATAAAGCACAAGAAAACTGTGTTAAGAATTTAGTCACTTTAATTTTAAAATGAGTGCAGCGGCTGTGGGATTTTTACAGCACCTGGCTCCCTACATGGCACAACCTCACATGGATTTCTTGATTCCTGCAACTGGACAGTGAGAGGGTTTGTACAGGTCATCTCTAGGGTTCCTTCCAGCTCCAAAATTATACTAAGTTTGCAGATCGTGCAGCAAGAGAGTAGTTTTGTAGAATCAAACCAAAACGCAAAGAATTGCAGGTCTGGGAAGGCTTAAACCACCACCAGGCACAGCAATTCCTTCACATGGTCCTGCTGCGGGCAGCCTCTCTTTAGGACCAGTGCTTCAAGTCCAGTGGCCCAGTGCCCAACAGCGGAGCTGCAGAAAGGCTGTGCGAGGTGATCACGTGGTGTTCTTGCCTGGCCAGTCAGTGTGCAAACCAGGGTGCAGCAGGGGACACTTGCTATGGCTGTCCTCTTAGGTACTCCCACCCCACTGTTCCCTCCTGACGCACACAGACCACTGAAACTTCCCTCCTTCTTTGATCTGCCCAAAAAGGATAGCAAATTTGAGATCCTGTGCCCACATTTTACTGTTTAAAAATTGATGAGTCTTCTGCAAATGGGTAGTGGTGATGGCTGCATAACATCGTGAATGTATTTAATGTCACTGAATAGTACACTTGAAAATGAGACAATGGCAAAAAAAAAAAATCAATGATTCAAAAATCAATGATTCATTCTTTCTTTTTTTTTTTTTTTTAACTTTCTCAGCTCATTTATATCAAAATCCTTATTGTGTGTTTTTCCTAGAAGTCCCATTGGCCATACCTCCCAGGAGTGTTAGAAATGCAATGCTGTTAAGCAAGAATGCTGTGACAGCCACCACTCTGTGTGGGAGGGAGAGGTTGCCAAGGGCTATTCTCCACACAGGCATGTTGATAGCTAATCTTCACATTTTAATTGTGACATCATTTGAGCATCTTTGTTCCCAGGCTCCTTTGTTTGGTCTTCAAGCAGCTGCTCATTGAACCTGATGATCTGTCCACATTACTTTCCCAGCCTCCAAAGAAAGAAACCAATCTTCAGTCTGCTTTAGCTTTCATTTTTTTGGGGTGGTCAAATATAACATATGGAAAAGTGCATACAACAGATGTGTACTGTAGTGACTACTTATTAAATGAACACTCGTGGAGCTACCAGTATTGAAGAAATAGAAAATTGGCGTGCCCTAGAAGGCCCCTGTGAGTCTCTACACCTTCCCAACCTCCTCCCTTCTTCCTGAGTAAAGACTTATTGCCATAAAAGCAAAAACAACAAAACCAAAATCAAAAACAAACCTGCTTTGTCCTTTTTAATTTTACCAGCTGTGTATACTTCACCTAACGTAAAGCTCTTGAACTTTATAAATGGAAGCATGGTGGTGGATATAGCTCATTCTCTAACCCTGTCCTTTACCCTTTTAATATATAGAGCCCTTTTGTACATACATTCTCCATTTGTGGTATCTTTAGAGAAAGCTGAGCTATGTCAAGCGTTATTGCAGTGCTAAGAGATTAATTGCTTCCTAGTACTTCATTATTAAAAACTCTACTTCTTCTGTTACATTGATATAGCTGAGCAGGAAATGAGATGTGCCTTTGCCCAGGGGTGACATTCAGAATAGTTAATGAGTTAGCAGGGGCACCCATCAATCTGAACAGACAATAGGGGAAGGCTAGGTGCTAGTGTAATGGATTGGTGTCTACTAACTGCACATCAACCCTTCCTGAGCCCTTACTGTTCCCTCTACTGGAATTTGCCCATCCTTCAGGGTCTATAACAGAGTCCGAATCCCAGCTTAGTCTCAAACTTAACAGCATAAGTTGGACAAGTGACAAACTCTGTTTTCTTATCTGTAAGAGGAGTTGGGTTAGGATATTCTGAGGATTCTTCCAGATCTAAAGTTCTGTGACTGAAAGGGTCTCATTTATTGTGTCTGTTATTATGACTCTCCTCAGTCTCTACATTCGTGCTGTGTTCAACTATTCACCCGATGAAACTAAGCATCAAGATAGAATCAGTCCCTGATTTAAGTTCTTTATACCTTTGAGTCCTTGGGAAGTATAATTCATGGAATCTGGTAAATGAGCATTTGGTGGATTAAGTCACTCCTAAGACACCATCTCCAACTACTCTGATCTGTTCTATTTTTTCCTTCAATTCTCTATCAGTCACTTGACTTCTAATCTTAAGCTTCCTCTTAATTTTTCATTTTATGAAGTTAAATTTATTTAAAAGGTTTTTTTTTTGTTGTTTTAGAGAGAGACAGTACAAGCAGTGGGGGGGGGGGGCAGAGGGAGAGAGAGAGAGAACCTTAAGCAGTCTCCATATTCAGTGCAGAGCCCAATGTGAAGCTTGATCCCACAACCTGCACTGAAATCTAGAGTCAGATGCTCAGTGAACTGAGCCACCCAGGGACTCTAAAGTTAAACTTTTAAATGCATAATCTCATCTCTATAAAGCAAGACAACAAATTCTCTGGGAAGCCTGTACCCTGTTTGCAACAATACCAGAACCTAGACTTCAGTAATGTCCTATGTTTATTGAATAAATGGTTGGCCCTGTGCCATAGAAACATGACCCCTTCACCTAGAAGGGTGTTAAGCACTGGCTTAGTCCTTTTGGGTTGCTTAGTCCTTTGGGCTGCTATAACAAAGTACCATAAGACTGGAGAGGGGCTTAAACAACAACCGTTTTATTTCTCACATTCTGGAGGCTGTGTCCTCATATGGTAGAAGGGATAGGGACCTCTTTTATGAGGACACTAATCCCATTCATGAGGGCTCCATCCTCATGCCCTAATCACCTCTCAAAGGCCTCACCTCCTAACACCATTACATTAGGCTTAGAATTTCAACATATAGCGGCGCCTGGGTGGCTTAGTCGGCTAAGCGTCCGACTTTCGCTTAGGTCATGATCTCGCGGTTCGTGGGTTCGAGCCCCGCGTCGGGCTCTGGGCTGACTACCGGCTCAGAGCCTGGAGCCTGTTTCAGTCTGTGACTCCCTCTCTCTCTGACCCTCCCCTGATCACACTGTCTCTCTCTCTCTCCCCCCTAGAAATAAATAAAACATAAAAAAAAAAAAGAATTTCAACATATAAATTTGGGAGGGACACAAACATTCAATCTTTAGCATGCATCACTCTATATAATTTAGGTAAGAACCTGCTTTGGTTTTTCCATTTCAGGGCTAGGCAGGATAGACCTTTCTGTCAGTCTGGGCAGTGTACGTATAGTGACATAATGTTCTTGAAGTGGGACTGGAAGTTTCTTCTTCATTAGCAGAACTCAAAAGAATGTCAACTCCAAGTTAAGAAAACATTGTCAGAAGTTCTGGGTTTCCCTTGTGGGAGTGTAGAAGGACTCTCACTTTTTAGCCTCATCATGACTCTTAGACTTGCCATGACCCGTATCTCAGCACCTTCTGGGTGTCTGCGGGGAGACTGAAAACTCAATCAGCCGGGTGAGGCAGCTGCGTGCCTGCTCCAGCCAAGACCTAGACTATTTATGCAAATTAAAAACAGAAGTCTATAAACTGACCCCAGCTGTACTACCTCTAAGTAGTACAAGCTGGACTCTTAAGTATGTTGTTATTTTTAAAGTCAGTCATTTTTCCATGCCTGCATTTTGTTTTATCATAAGACATATGCAACAAGAATTTTTCCATAAACTTTAAAGACAGATATAATAGACCCTTAGGGCAGTCTCTTCTGTAAGATTGTTGTGATAACTCCAATGTATGGGAGTTTCGTCTAGCCCCTTTATTACATCTCAGGCATTTTCATTCTTTGTGCTAAAGATGCTGGGGAGAGATTGTGGTCAAGATATTTAACCACAGTGAATGGAATGAAGCAGTCAACAATCCCTGTGTTTCCTGGGTTGTATCATTTAGGCTTAGTTCGGTTTGCTTTCAAAGTCACCTTTGGTGCTAAAACATACAGGATGACAGGGACAAGGACTTAATATGGAAACATCTGTTCTGTGGCAGAAGACACTAGAAATAATACAGCTACCAAGGGTCCTGGGGAGAAATCAGAACTTAGAGGGTGTAGGAACAATGATTATGGAGCACTTTTTTTCTTTTATGTGAATAAACCACCAGTTTGATGCCAAGCATCTGATTGTGGCCTAAACTATAGCCCTGGCTGAAATTATATTTTCCTGGAAAAGTTATAAAAGTAATATGTGTTCATTGCAGACCATTTAGAAGATACTAGAAAGGTATTTAAATAAATTTTTTTTATTAGAAATCACTCCCAGAGACAGCTGTCATCTCTATGTCTTCTGTTCACATTACTAGTCCATTTTAAAGATTTTTTTTCCCCCAGAAAATTGTGCAGTGCAGAATGGAAACTAACTTAGCAGGTCCAAGGAGAATGGAGATTTGATGAGAAGACTCTGGGTCCAGGAAATGTGTAGAGTGGCTCTCCCACAGTCCATGGACTCTGGGGGCAGGCCCTGGTGGTGACCTAACAGCAAAGCTGTCCTAATGTGGACCTGCCTCACTGGCCTTGTACTCCAGTCTCACACTTTGCAAACCCAGGACCCTGCATCTTGGCAGATGGATGATTCAGTTAGGAAGCTCTTAGAAACCCCAGCTCTCCCTTGTCTTCATCTGCTCCAGACTCATTGACCCTTGAACAGTGAGTCCTACCAAACTGAGTGTGAGCTTTTAAGACACTAGTAGTAGTTAACAATACTGTCTTGTGTACTTGAAAACTGCTATGGGAATAGAGCTTCAAAGTGTTCACCGTTTGTAACTCTTGTCCTGCCTTGTATCAGTGCTCAGAAGTTGTGAGTCCTTCAGGACAAACAAACAACTGTATTGAGTAGTGCCCCAATGCCCATGACATCCTCTTAGAATACTCAGAAGTCTTGACCCTCTTTTCTCACTCTCAGTAGTATTTAGAAACCTTCAAATACATAGGGAAAAGTCAGCGCCTAAACTCACTTGTATTCTATTGTGTATGTTCTACCATCTACGTAGTATTGCCTTATCTCATCTACATACAATATTAGCTCAGGGAGGCATCCCCAAAGTTCTGGAGCCATCTTTGCCTCCCCTGTCCACTGTCTCCCATCTAATCACTTAACCACACATTTGTTTTGCCTTCTTCCTCTACTCATGCCTATTACCCTGGTCCCAAACCTTGCCTACTTACTCCTAGGTGGGCCTCAATACCTTTACACTGAGCTATCTGATTCTAGACTCTTCCCCTACATTCTGTCCTGTTTTCTAGAAACCAGTATTATTTCTACAACATTCCCTGAGGAAACTATAATAGGTTCCTCTCAGAGCTTCCTCCTCAGCAAAGGAATTTAAGCCTTCTATCAACCTGCCAAATCTTATCTGGTCAGGGTGCTCTCACAACCTTATTTTGCCACTCCAGTCAGGCTGGTTCTTCCTTAAAGGCCATGCTCAGTCCTGCCTTTTCCAGTCACTTAGAAGGTCTCATCCCCTCCTTTAAACCAAGTCCTCTATCTTAAGGCCTTCTTTCTATGTACCCCCTCTTTTGCAGAGTTTGAATTTTAGGACTCAACAGTATTTCATTTTTTGTTGTACAGTCTAGACCTTAACTGTCCTTCTGCTGGGACCCAAGTAATCCTTAACAGTTATAGACACAAAAATTGCTTGGAGTGATTACTGTGTGCCAAATGCCATTCTCAGTACTATACAGCTTTACATGTATTAACTAATTTAATCCAAACAATTCTAAAGAGATAAATTCTATTACCAGCATTTTACAGATGAGGAGATTAAGGCATGGAGAAGTAAAATAACTTGTCCAAAATCATTCAGCCAATTACAAGTGGAATGTGAGTTTGAACTTGTATGAAATTTGTCTCTAGAATCCAAGACATTCTGCATCCCCTTAGGAGCAGAGGACTGACTTTTTATGAGCCCACAGCAAGCCAGAGCACCAGTCACATAGCACATCTTAATATTTAATTATTGTTTTCCCCTAATTAGTTGATGCTATGAATCTGATGCAAATTTATGCATCAAGTACTAAGCTACCCTATTTTATGAGGTATGGGATTGATACTGTCACAGTTTTGTGTAAAATCTTATACCTGTGGTTCTTCCAATTGATAGCTTTTCTGAGTGAAAATATATTCAAATAGTATAAGCATTTGCCCCGTGAAGAGATTACCCTAGATTTTGATCATTTGATGCGCCGCCTGCACAGCATTTTTTTTTTTCCTTGGGACTGATTTAACTTGCTTAATTTCGTGCTTGTCAAACACAATGAGCATGATGAATCCTTCTGAGTTACAGATTTGTCAAAAACATCTGTTCATTTACTAAAAATGCACCATGGCCTGAATTGTCCCTTACAAAAGTAGGATCTTGTTCATCTGAAAGCAGATTTCTGTTTCTTTCTCAAGGGTTACATCTGTGATTTGTGAAGGTTGGGACATCACTTAGTATCAACTTGCACGTTTAAACAAGTCATTCTTACCCTTCTTTGTTTTTTCAATGCAAGGGATGTTTTAGTCTTTCATAAAATTTAGTGTATCGCTTTTGATGTGATACAAAACAGCATTTCCTCCCTCTGGGTCCCATGACCCAGCAGTGTCCATTTTTGTTTTAGAATTTTGGACAATGGTACAAAGGTTTTGTTTACCAGCAGCCTATGGTGCATTCTACACAAAATAACAGGAAATTTTAGGAACTCAAATAGAACGACCAAAGGAAAAGTAAGACTTGAGATTACTACCACTCTCCCATCCCTATAAAATATAAATAAACACACTTTAAAGCAACCAACACTCTCATCCTAGACTCACGACAAAGGCCTTTGTCTGCAATAAGAATAATCCTCAACAGAGGCTTTCCTGTATAAAAACAGGATTGTGTTGTCACATGTGTTTCATTGGCTTGTATAATTCTTAAATATCTTGAGGGTAATTTACCAAGTTTAGGATTCTGGTATGTCAAATCATTTTCATAAAATTACCTTTGAAATTTGAGAAACTTAACAGAAGACCATGGGGGAAGCAAAGGGGAAAAACTGGTTTCAAACAGAGAGGAAGGCAAACCAAAGGAGACTCTTAAATACGGAGAACAAACTGAGGGTTGATGGGGGGAGGGCGGGAGAGAGGGGGAAATGGGTGATGGGTTTTGAGGAGGGCACTTGTTGAGATGAACACTGGGTATTGTATGTAAGCAATGAATTACGGGAATCTGCTCCTGAAGCCAAGAGCACATGTGTGTGTTAGCTAACTTGACAATAAATTATATTTTAAAAAAAACTAAAAAAATAAGTAAATAAAAAAATAAAATTATTTTTGATATCCTGAGAATGGAATACTTTTTTATTGCTTTGTGCCATAAAATACCCTATGAACATCATCACTCATACCTGGGAATGATAATCCTCTATACACTCAGTAACTGCAGCCTTTTCTTGAGAGATTTGAGGAATGAAACAGAAGCCCACTTTTTGTCCCACCAGTCATAATAGCCAAACATTTAATAATTGTTAATTGTTTCTCAAAAGAATGTTAGGGCTGACAAGAACAATGCAATACTCAATTTATTAATTTTCAAAGGAGTTTATTAAAAAATTTTTAATGTTTTATTTATTTCTGAGAGAGAGAGAGAGAGAGAGGCAGTGTGAGCAGGCGATGGTCAGAGAGAGAGGGAGATATAGAATTCAAAATAGCCTCTAGGTTTTGAGCTAGCTGTCAATACAGAGCCTGATGCGGGTCTCGAACCCATGAACTGCAAGAGCATGACCTGAGCCAAGGTCGGACACTTAACCGACTGAGCCACCCAGGCTCCCCGGAGTTTGTTTATTTTTGAGAAAGACAGAGAGTGTGTACAAGTGGGGGAGGGGCAGAGAGAGGGGACAGAGGATTCGAAGCAGGCTCCATGCTCTCTAACAGCAGAGAGCCCAATGTGGGGCTCAAACTCAAGAGCCATGAGATCATGACTTGACCCGAAGTCAGACGATTAACCGACTGAGCTACCCAGGTGCCCCTCAATTTCTTAATTTTGAATAAGAGTTGCATCTGGTTTCAATATTATTATAATTTCCTTTTTTATCATAAATAAATGGTTGACTTATCGAAGTGTATGCCTGTAGAAAAATAAAATTGTTAATCATGCTATGACATGACCAAATTATCTGAGGGGTATAAACTGAGATTTCACTTAATACTAGTGAATACTACTTAATTCTGTAGTTATGGACCAGGGAATATTTGCTACTTTTCTTCCTTTCTTTCTACATTTGTCCTAAAAAACATGAGACTATAAAATAGCTATTTTTCCTTGATAAATGGTCTCAATCATCTTGATACTATGTATGTGTTCTGGAACATTTCATCTAGAGGTCTAGACATTATCAAAATAATAATATGTTACATTCATAAAAACAAGTGGCTGTGGGTTTGAAATGAAAAGCAGGTCTTCTAACACAGCTTTTTCTTATAATAACTTATCAGTTATTTCACTCTGACACAATGAGAACTCTCACAACAGCTGTGTTCTCAGGGACGCGATTTCTGCTATGAAGTGACGTGCCCCCAATACTTCTGTGCCTGGGCATCTGTCACATGGAGACGTGGTCTTGTGTCCACTATGTAGCACACAAGCTTTTGTTCACCTGAAGGAGTGTGGGGTGGTTTTCACCAATGGGAGTAGGACTCTGAGTCTCACAGCCAAAGGAAACATGTTAGAGAAACAGAATGGTTAATCACTTTAGTTGCAGTAGAGGGTCTCCTGATACACTTGACTGCTTTCACATAGATGGCACAAAATATAGAGCTTAGTGGCACACAAACCCAGGCTGCTTTCACTGGGCTGCCCAGCTTACACATTCTTTTGATTCTAGCTTGAGTCACACGTGAAAGTCACAGAACAATAGAAGCCATTTTGTCTTTTCATTGCTCCTCAATTTACCCTTCTGCTTAGTTCATTTCATTTCATCATTTAAAAAATGACATTGTCTGGGGGCGCCTGGGTGGCTAAGTTGGTTAAGCGTCCGACTTTCACTTAGGTCATGATCTCGCGGTTCGTGGGTTCGAGCCCCACATTGGGCTCTGTGCTGACTGCCAGCTCTCTGACCCTCCCCTGCTCATGCTGTCTCTCTCTCTCTCCTAGAAATAAATAAAAACATGAAAAAAACTTAAAAAAAATGACATTGTCGGAGCGCCTGGGTGGCTTAGTCCGTTGAGCGTCCGACTTTCGCTGAGGTCATAATCTTGCGGTTCGGGGGTTCGAGCCCCACGTCGGGCTCTGTGCTGACTGTCAGCTCAGAGCCTGGAGCCTGTTTCAGTCTGTGACTCCCTCTCTCTGACCCTCACCTGCTCACGCTGTCTCTCTCTCTGTCTCTCTCTCTCTCTCTCCTAGAAATAAATAAAACATTAAAAAAATGACATTGTCATTACAAAGTTGAGTATTTTTCCTGAGATCCTAGGTAATGGTGGTGGTGGAAGAATTCTTCCACTTTTCCTGATGAAGTCAAAGGCATGGTCTTTGAAATACTGAAAGCCCCCGACAAAGCTTTCAGCACAGAAATGAATAACAGCCAGTACCTAAGAGTTCCCTGCATCGTCATTAAATCCTCACACCAACTTTTAGGCAGTTACTGTATCTCATCTCCATTTTAAAAGTGGAGAGAAATGGAGTCTCAGAGGTTAAGTATCCTTTTCAAAGTCACGTAGTTCATAAAGTGCCTGGAGTTGAAACTCAGGTCTTTTGCCAAAGCTTGATTTTACGTGTTTAGCTCACTGGATCAGAATTCTATAAAACAGCTATCCCATAGCATGTGATTATGGTGTTGTAAGTTAGCCATTGGTCTTTGAACCCCTTGACTTTAATGCAAAAGCTTTAAAAATATTGAACTTTAATTGACATATAATATTTTATTAATGTTTATTCATTTTTGAGTGAGAGAGTGGGGGAGGGTCAGAGAGAGAAGGAGACAGAGGATCCAAAGCAGGCTCCACACTATTACGGCAGAGTGCAATGAGGGGCTCAAACCCCTGAACTCCCAGATCATGACCTGAGCTGAAGTCGGACAGTTAACTGACTGAGCACCCAGGTGCCCCTAATTGACAGTATTATATTAGTTTCAGGTGTACAAGATGGTGATTCAATTTTTTATACATCATGAAATGACACTGATAGGTCTAGTTACCATTTATCACCATGCAAAATTATTACAGTATTACTGACTGTATTCCCTATGTTCTACTTTACATCCTTGTGACTTATTTATTTTATAACTGGGGTGTGTACCATTTATTCTCCTCCTAATCCTCCCATCCCTCCACCCCCCTTCCCTCTGGCAACCACCAGTTTATTCTCTTGACCAAAGGCTTTTAAATGTTTCAACACTGAATATGTTTGCTGTATATTTTCATCAATCTGGATAAATTCCTTTTTGTTTTCAGATTCCACCTGTGCATGTTGTTATAGGGTGACTTTGTCTTCCCATCCCCAAGGTTATGTGTGTTCAAGCCCTAACTCCCAGTGCCTCTGAAAGTGTATATGGAGACTGGGCCTTTAAAAAGTTAAAATGCGCCTATTGGGGTGGGCCCTAAACCAATCAGATTGGGGCATTTATAAGGCGAGGCAAGGGGGCGAGAGAGACGGCAAGGGTATGCAGAGAGGTCACCTGGGGATGTAGTAGGAGGTGGCTGTCTGCAAGCTAAGGAGAGAAGAAAAAGAAACCAACTCTGGAATGGTCTTAAGGTTGGAATTTTTTGGACCTGTAGTGTTTGATAGAATCTGATAGTAAATCTGTCTGGAGTGGTGCTTCTGTAGGAAAGTTTTTAAATGCTTGCTTCTTTAATGGTAATGTGTCATTGTTCTAGACTTTTTGGTCTGGAAACACATAGCTTTGGGTTGTGGAATGTTTGCTAAAATTATTTGATAATTTCACCACTGCTGCTGTTTCTCTTTGTCTTAAAGTATTAGACTTAAAGTATCAGACTTCCAGGCTGATATATATATATTTTAATTCAAGTTAACATACAGTGTAGTATTGGTTTCAGGAGTAGAATTTAGTGATTCCACTTATGTATAACACCTGGTGCCCATCCCAACAAGTGCCCTCCTTAATGCCCATCCCCACAACCCCTCCAGCAACTGTCTATTCCCTGTATTTTAGAGTCTCTTATGGTTTGCCTTCCTATGTGTTTTAATCTTTTTCTTTCCCTTCCCGTGTTCATCTGTTGTTTCTTAAATTACACATATGAGTGAAATCACATGGTGTTTGTCTTTATCTGCATCACTTCCTTTGCTTAGCATAATACACTCTAGTTCCATCCATGTTGTTACAAATGGCAAGATTTCATTCTTTTTGATCATCTAGACTGATCTTCCAATGGTCTTTGCTCCACTGCTTCTTTATCATTCTGGGTGGTTTCTTCAGCTTTATTCCATCTCTTAATTTACTCTCGGCCTTTGTTTTACCTGGTCAAGCCCTCTTCAGTTTAATCTCCAGGAGTAAATTTTCATTCTGGTTTTCTTTCAGGGTGCCAGCAGGGTCGTCACCGGCTTCGTTTGGTGAGGCATATCAGTGGGACCAAATGTGCATTTTCAAGACTCACACCTATTTTGTGTTTTCAGTCTCTCCTTGCTTAGAGGACCAGGTGCCTCTTATTCCTGCGCTGATGGGAGTTCAGCAGGAATCAGCTTGCTTCTTGCTGACTTTCCTGATTCTAGGACTTCGGCTTCAGCTCTGTTCTGCTGTATTAATTCTCAATTCTTTACTCCTTTGTTTTCCAAGATGGTTGCTCTCTCCCATACAAGTGTCTTCAGTTTTCTTTGTGGGTCTTTTAATCCGTTTATTGGCTAGTGGGGGAGGTGAAATAAGTATATTTAATGCCATGGTTAAATGGAAGACCTCCATATTTTGACTTCATGCCTCCATTGTCTGATAGCCACTAGCCACATGTGGCTATTTAGAGTTAAAAAAAAATTCAGTGCCTCAGCCACATTTCAAGTGCTCAGTAGCCATCCGTAGCTAATGCTACCATATAGGGCAGTGTATAGAACACTTCCGTCATTACAGAAAGTTTTATTGGACAGGACTGCTAATCACAATCTAGAGATGCCAACCATAGCCTAAAACATTGTTTTAGTTACTTGCTAGTACATCTCTTTAATTCCGTATAACACTTTTCACTAGTTGATCCTTCTCTCCATCCACTAAAGATTAAGCTCTCTGTGAGCAGGGACCTTATTTTCCTAGCATTCCTAACAGACAGCAGGTGCTACATATGTTAGGATGAATGAACCCCCATTAATTTGCCCAGAGTGCCTACATGCTTGTCTTAAACTATAGCCTCGGAATCTCAAGTTGGGATATGATTGTTCTAGATGGCTCAGCTGCCATGCTTTTCGCTGGCTTTGTGTCATAGCTTTGTATTGTTGGGAGTTTCTTCACTCTTTGCAAGCTGTTTTGAGTTCACTGCTAATTTTGAATTAAGATATTTACATGTAAGCCTTCAAAGCAACCATGTTGTAAATTGGAGGCATTCAAAGTATCCAACTCTTAGTGAAATACCTATAAGAAATCAACTTGGAAACATTACTCCAGTGAGTGGTGATCTCCTAGAAACACTACAAGAAAGTGAGTGTCCACTCCTTGAGACCTGCTCACCTATGTAGCTGCCTTAATTATGCAGTCTTGAGTACCAGAACAACTGGGCAGATAAAGAGAATGGAGCTACAAGTTGACTTGTCACTAACACCATGTGGTGGCAGGGGATGAGGCAGTAATCTGCAGAGAAGATCCTGGGTGAATTTTAACTCTTGAATTATACTTGCTACATATTTAGTTATTTGCTCACCTCCTATACTTCAGGCTCAAACTCTTCTTTCAAGTAGAGAGAATCTTCTACTTCTTTCTACGCATCCATCTTTTCACATGCTGTTTTCCCACTTGGAAACTTCCCCTCACAAATCGTCCAAGGCCTAAGGTTCCTTTCTGTGAGAGTTCTCCTCAAAACTCCAAGAAGTCTGACAAGACCTCCCTGAGTTCTTATCATTTAGACACTGAAGCAATAGAGAAACAGGGTGAAGAGTTCATTGGAAATGCCTCTACGGCAGGCTTGAGGCCGGCTTTTTCATCTGTCTCCATAGATTGTAGGATCTTGTTTTTTCTACAGTAATACAAGTGGAAAAAAGATCAGCTGGAATTAGAGAAGGTAATTCCTCACCTCAGCTGCTTAATACATAGTATTGGAAACCTCCCTCACTTGTGATTTTTTTTTTTTTTTTCTGTGAGATTTCCACATATTGACCAGAACCTGGTGGACTGAATTATTTTCCCCACATTCATAGCTGACCACAGCAGACTGGAATTGCAGGTATGTTCAGGCAGTAGTACATTGACACAGCAGTGTTGGTTGTAGTTAATGAAGTCCATACACTTAGCCACCAAACTAGCCTTTAACGGTGCAAGGGCTGTAGGTGAGCCAGGCTGTTGAAGTTCTGACACGTGGCTGGCATGGAGATGCAGCATTTAAGAGACGACTCCACTCACAGAATGATTTGTGGATGGTCTCCAGCTGTTAGCTCTTTTGGGCTCTACCTCAGCCTTCAAACCCAGGTCATGCTTGTACTGGGATCCTCTTGGGGTTGCTCCCAGACAGTGACTGAGGGAAGTGGTGGTACAAGGGCCTCCTCCTTTCTCCCCAGCATGGACTCCCTAATGGGCACCTTTTGCTCTGGAGTTTCCCCTAAGACTGGTGGGGGCTTTTTCAGGTGTGCATAATGTTCTGTGCTTCCCCGCCCCTTCAACAAACCCTGCAGCTCTTCCACAGGCGCTAATTTTTAATCAACTTTTTGTTCTAAAGCCATCTGAGCATTTGTTTTGTGGAGGACCCAACCCAAAACAATATAATATGTAGTTCCTACAGAGTTAGCTAAGAAAAGGATTCAGGAAAAAAAAAATGAAGCCGTGAAAACAGTGATGTGGGTTCTCAATTGTGAAGCTGTAAAAGCGATCACTGATCTCTTAAAGCCACAGGTATTAGGGAAATCCTGTCAGTTTTGTTAACAAAGAATTGCAAAAATAAGTTCTTTTAAAAGAAATGGCTGGATTTTTATAAATCATTAGAGTCCTGGGAAATTAATCCATTACCTTTCATTGCCTAGGACTCTGTGTTCTAATATGTGTTTTGTTGATATGGGTGCACTAAGGATGTGCTGGAAATTGTATTAGAAATGTGTTTTAACAAAAACCATGTGACTTGGTTTTTAAGGTTTGATTACTAAAATCAAAACTGATCTTCCAATAAGAATAATCAAATGACCATATATAGTTCCTCTCAGTCTCCAAAGCACCTTTATTTTCTAAAGAGCATTTTTTTCCCCCTCCTTTCTTGAAATCCCCATTGAGGGGCAATAAGTACTTCACAATTAAAGGTAGCTAGTGGGTTCTTCTGGTTTACCTTACTAGTCTTTTTTATAATCTGGTTCTCCAGTAGGGCTTAGATTCTTGTTCATTTGAAGACTTGGAAGGAACTTAACACACTATTTCCTGTCATGCAGGATACAGCAATTCAAACGTTTCATCTCACAGAAGGTTCAAACCACGAAGAACATTGTAGAGTCAAAGTATGTTCAAAGATTTATCCTTCTATATCCTAGAATAGAAATAAGAATATAATAGGGAGTAGCTAATGTTCAAGAATTTTGTGGAGAGTGAAGGACTAATCAAACTATGAGAAGCAGATAAAATTTTAAGAACTCCGATGTTGGAAAAATACCATACACCCACTGCTTTAGAACAATAATACCATGAAGAAAATGTTTAGGCATGGTCAATAAAGGAAGGGAAAGAAGAGGAAGAGATTTGAAGTAAAAGTTAATATGGTCTTCAGCAAAAGTAGAGGGATAACATTATTTAAAATTGCTTACAAGCATAAACTGTCCAAACGTCTATCAAT
This sequence comes from Hyaena hyaena, assembly GCF_003009895.1. Lineage (NCBI taxonomy): Eukaryota > Metazoa > Chordata > Mammalia > Carnivora > Hyaenidae > Hyaena > Hyaena hyaena. The sequence goes on from NW_024081544.1 coordinate 539,911, forward strand.
GGATAAATGAATGAGCAAAACATAGCATGGCCACACAATGGGAATATCATCTGGCCATAGAAGAGAATGTGTATGCTACAACATGGAGGAAATTTCAATATCCTGCAAAGTGGAAGAGGCCAATCCCGAAAGAACACCTACTGTAGGATTCCATCCATATAAAAGTCCAGAACAGAAGTCTGTAGAGACTGAAAGTGGACTGGTGTTTTCCTAGGGCTGGGGGGTGGGGGTGGGGAGGCGAAGGTAGAAGGTGAAGGGTGATAGCTCAAAGGTTCAGGGTATCTTTTTTTAGAGGTGATTAAAAATGTTCTAAAAGTGGTGATAGTTGCACAAATCTATAAATACACAAAAAGCCACTTAACCATGTACTTTAAATGGGTGAACTGTACGGTATGCGGATTCTCAAAGTTACTTTAAAAAAAATATGAAGAGGGCAAGAAACTCCTGCCAGAGGAGTACAAACTGTCTAAATAGAATTAGAGTATCCTGGGGCTGCATCACCAAGTGTTAATTGTTTCTGAAATTGGGAGTTTACCTCATCCTGTAGGCATTAATAAATTATGTGTGTCACTTTGGATTTCTATGGAAGTATTTGCTTTTTATGTATATCCTAAGATTAGGGTGTTAGGTTAGATAATGGCTCCAAAGATACCTGTGAATGTTATGTGGCAAAAGTAACTTTGTAGATGTGATAAATGAAGGATTTCGAGACCGGAAGAATGTCCTGGATTATCTGGGCAAGCCCTATGTGCAATCGCTCTTCTAGGAGGGAGGCACAAGACGTTGGACTACAGAGAAGGCAGTGTGACCATAGATGCATAGACTGGGGTGATATGATCAAAAGCCAAGCAATGCAGACAGCCAGAAGCTGGAAGAGATCAGGAATCTTCCCTTGGAATCTCTAGAAGGAACCAGTCCTGCCAGCACCTTGACTTTAGCCCCATAAGACTCGGGACTTTTAGCTTACTGAACTATAGGAGAATAAATTTGTGTCTTCTGTTAAGTACGTGATAATTTGTCACAGGGCCAATAGGAAACTATTCAACAATGCAGTACTAACTTTAAATGATCCTGGGGAGGTATCGAGGGACTGCCATAGCTTGATGCTTGGTGCTTGGGTAGTGTTTCCATGTGTGATCTAGTTATCTTTTTTTCCTTGTATAATTATTTACCATTTTAAGTGGTGATTCTTCATTTTAAATGTCGTCTTGCTTTCGTACTCCAAGGGTGTCAGGATGGCTGAGTGGTCTAAGGTGCCAGACTCAAGCTCCGCTTTCTTGCGCTTTCATACTCCAAGACTCAGCTCTTTTTGGAAGAGGGGAGTTCCCTGTTGGGAACAAGTCCATACTACCCAGCCAGGAGTATAGACTTCCAGATCCCAAAGGGTCCTTAATCATCTAGTGATTAGTGCAACTCTATTTTATAGTTGAGTAAACAGAAGCCTGGAAAGAACAAGTGACATACCCAATCTCCTCTAGTTAAGGAGTAGCAAATGTTCATGATTGCCAGGCCACTAATCTTTAAAAACTACACATGTGAGACTTGAACATCAACTTGCTGGAGATAAAACTAGTTTACACTGACCTGGAGATGTTTTAGACTTAAAACTTCCTAGCTTCAAGAATCCATCATTATAGGTAGGGTTCCCTCTACTTCGTAGGCCACCATGACTATGCCAAGAGCAGAAAATCCTCCTTTTTTGGTTTATTTTTGACAGAGCACTGTGAGGGAGGGACAGAGTAAGGGGGCACAGAGGATCCAAAGTGGGCTTCATCAGTAGTGAGCCTGACGCAGGGCTTGAAATCACGAACTGTGAGATCTTGACCTATACCGAAGCTGGACGCTCAACTGAGTGAGCCACCCATGTGCCCTTGGAAAATCCTCTTAATTCAAGCCTCTGACCTCTTCCACTTACAAACCAAGTTCTGTTAGCTTCATAGGTTCATCCTCTAGGACCTCTAGAGGAACTAGATGTACTCTAGAAGTACTGGTACCTCCTTCAAGTATGGGAAGCACAGAAGAGGTTTAGGGTAAATCAGAAGTGGCTGGGGGTGGGTGTCTGGTTGACCACCTAGAACAAGAAGAGCCAGTTTGAGAAGAAAATCTTAAGGTCCTAGAAGTTATTGGAAGCAGTAAATTGGCAAAGAGCCCAATGATCTCTGCAGAATTTGGTGTCTGGATACCACCACTTCTGAAAAAGGGTCCATGGTTAGAGTCTTTCTAATGAAAGACATCATCTCTCAGCTATTACAGATTATACTGAAAGCAAGAATGAGGCAAGAGAAGCATTCCCTAATTTGGAGTTGGGGCCAGGGGAAAGAAGGCTATAAGCTAGTAAAGTATTAAAAGTGCTCATACACTTTGTACCAATAATTCCTTTCTAGAATATTCGGATAATTCTTATGAGATGTGAATAATCATGTAACCAGACATTCACTGTAATATTAACAGTAGTACCTAATAAGGAATTTATCATAGTACATTTCTTTTTTTTTTTTTTTTTTTT